>NC_058404.1:420614-430036 GCF_002201575.2 Neomonachus schauinslandi | reverse complement strand
CGTGGGTGTGTATACGTGCGTGATGTGTGTGCGTGTGTGTGCATGTGTGTATGTGGGTGTGTGCACTGTGTGGGTGTGTACACGGGCATGATGTATGTGCATGTGTGTGCATGTGGGTGTGTGCACATGCATGGGTGTGTATACGTGCGTGATGTGCGTGCGAGTGGGTGTGTGCACATATGCCTGCATGTGTTACGTCCATGGGTGTGTATATGTTGTGGTGTGAGTGTGTGCGTGAGTGTGCACTGCGTGGGTGTGTGCACGTGAGTGTGTACACATGCATGGTGTGTGCGTGTGTGCATGTGTGCACGTGGGTGTGTATGCATGGTGTGTGCGTGTGTGCGCGTGGGTGTGTACACGTGCGTGATGTGTGTGCGGGTGTGCACGTGGGTGTGTGCACGTGTGTGGTGTGTGTGCATGTGGGTGTGTGCACTGTGTGGGTCTGTATACGTGCGTGATGTGTGTGCGTGTGTGTGCATGTGTGCACGTGGGTGTGTGCACTGTGTGGGTCTGTATACGTGCGTGATGTATGTGCGTGTGAGTGGCGTGTTCACGGGCGCCACATTTGGTGGGGAGGCAGGCGACGCGGGAGAGGTAGTTAATTTTTATGGTGCACTGTAAATATAATTTCCTCTCGAGATTTTGAGAGCAGTTTCAGAAGAGATTTATGTGGCCTTCGGATTAATGGCCCTTCTTTTGTCCTGATGAGCATCACTCTGCTACCGTGTCTTCAAGTACGACGTCTGCGTGCTCGCAAATAAGCCGTAAGCTCCTGAGGGCTCTGACTTCGTCGTGTCTCGGGGTCTGGCGGGTGCTGTTCCCCCTCCTCGGACCTTCTCTGGCCGGGCCGCCGGATGTTGTGACCACCGTGCATGGCTCCCTGGAGGCCTGTCGCTCCGGCTCACGTGCGGGGGATTCACCGGCGCCCCTGTGCCTCGGGCAATCCCAGCCCACAGAGGGTCAGAGGAGGCACACAGAAAACGTGCGAGGCTATTCAGGCCACAACCCGGGGAGCGTGGAGGGGGCGCCTCACTCGGTATCCAGAGCGCGCTTCCCTCTGATGAGATACAGCATGGGAGTGGGCACAGGTAACTCCCGTTTACAGCAAGACATAAAGATTGTAAAGACCATCTTGTGCGTGAATCCTCTCCCCTTTCACAACCCTAATAAATCAAACTTCAGAATGGAGCTTGCAAGCCTGGCTGCACCTCAAGCCTCCAGGGACAGCCTGTGGTCCTGCTGTTCTCTGAATGGAATCGGCCAAGGGTCCTTCTTTCCCAGCACGGCAGGTTCAGGGGCTCACAGCACCCCCAGCTCTCGGGCAGAGTTCAGAGCCTAGCAGTGGTGGGACCGGAGTCCCTGTCTCACCAGCCGTCCGCCAGGGGCCGCTCTGTTCCTTGAGTCACCTGTGTTCCTCTCACATGTCCCCACCCTTGAAGCCAGCAATGTGGGCACAGTTGTCCTCATACCCTTGGCCTCTGGCCTCCCTGCTGCCGCCACTGGGGGACCATCTGCTCTCAGACGCCGGTGACCAGATGAAGTCCCCCTGGATCACCTCCCTGCCAGAGAACATGGAGCAGCACCGGGGCGAAGGTCACAGGGGACGTCCCCGGTGCCATCGCCACCCCTGAGCGGAGGAACAGGAGGGGACCTGCGGCAAGCTGGCGGGGCGTCAGCGCAAGGTCCTTTCTGGGCCAGAAGCGCTCTCCGAGGAAGGGGAGGAAGGGCCCCGACCTCCCCGCCTGCCTTCCTGACCCCAGCAGTGTGGCCATCGGGGTCAGCCTCCCTGGCGGAGGCCGGGAAGGAGGGAGGCCAGGAGAGGGCAGAGGAGTGAGCAGCGCCCTGTCACGTGGCCAGACACCACGGTCTGTCCTTCAGGACTCACAGTGGGTCATTCGCGAATGTGAAACACCTGGTGGTCTTAATTGTGGCCCACCCCCCTCTCCAGATGGTCCTGTTGTTTGACGTTCTTTCCCAGTTGATTCTGCCAGATTTTCTAGATTAGGAAACGAAAAATTTCCTAATCTTGTTATTGCCGTTTTTTGTGGTAAAATACGCACAAACTTCATCATTTGTGGCAGTTGGTGCATTCACAGTGTTGGGCAATCATCACCCTGTCTGGTTCTAGGATTGTCATCTCCCTCCCAAAAAGATTGAAAAAGAAAGAAAATTCTTCCTGTCCAAATAGAGGCCAAGGTTAACTATATAGGAACCAAGACCCAGGTGAGTCATGGCTGAATGCCAGGAAATAGTGCGTGGCTACAGCACAAATAATTTAAGACCCACAGTTGCTGAAAATGGGATTTGCTTTCCATCTCCCATGTGAGTGCCTTGGTCTTGCTTCTTCTTCGTGGCTGGTTCTTTTCAAACAGGGAGTTGTTTCCCACTTCACCTGGCCAGCGTCTGTGCACCTGACATGCTTGGCTGTTCCCTCGGAAGGGAAATGACCTGAGCCTCACAGCACCTGGTGGCCTGGGTCTGGGACACACCAAGCGTGTGCCAGGGTTCCTTGCCAGGGCGGGTATTTACTCACAATCTCAACAAGGATAGTTGTGTCTACTCGTGCATCTGGGCTCCATCCATGGGCCATGCCTAGAGCAGACAGCCCCACCCCAGCTCTGGAGGAATTCGCGACTTTCTCTTACGTCCTGGGGGAAGAGTGTGGCCATGTCAGCGCTATCTGATGGGTCTGTAGGGTCCTCACATACGTGGTCAGAAGCTGTACCAAGCATGTGCTGGCAGTGCCAGAGAATAAACATTTCGGGGGGCAGGAACTCGGTCTGAGACACACAGGCTGCTACCCTGGGCTTCGCTTCAGGCTCTGAGTTGCTGGGGTGTGTGTTTCCATGTTCTGGCTCGTTTGCCTACTCGCAGGAACAGAAGCTTGCTCGCAATGTCAGTGCCACGGAAGGTCCTCGGAGGTCTGTCCCCTCCTACACTGGCCTGTCTCCTGTCCCCTGGGCTGCCCTCCATTGCCCCTGGGCTCGCTGGGGCCCCTGGAGCTGCACACGCGGGATGAGAACTCTGTGAGGGCAGCTGTTGGATTGGTTTCATTCCTGCTGAGGCACCAGCATCTGGAACAGGGGACATGCTCCCTAAGTGTTCGCTGAGTGGCCATGCAGTGTTTGATGTCTGCGTGTTCGCTTCACGAATGGCATTGAGCTACTAATTCTCACTGTGCTTTCTTCTGCTTCTGTGTAAAGCATCTACCACGTGCTGCACGAACATCTAGGCTTCTGCTTCCAACAGCTGCTCAGGATGCCGGGGAGCGCTCATCCACCCTTCTAGGGGGCACCAAGGTTCCCTCCAGGGCCTCCCACCACCTGCCCTGCAGGGTCTGCAGACCAGTCCCCTTATGTGCCTGCTCCAGGTTTCCCTTGAATCCCTTTCCGGAACTTTCCCCACCTCCACTGTTCCCACTGTCAGACAGGATAGGGTGTGAGGTGTGGCTTGAGGCTGTGTTTCTCTTATTTCCCTTGTCCACTGGCTGCTTTGTCGGTCCCCCGTGGCTGCCGTTACAAATCCCCATAAACACAGTGGCTCTTATTCTCTACTACAGCCTCAGGACAGGGCAGGAGGGGTTCCTCTGGGCGCTCTGTGGAGAACTCCTTTCCTTGTCTTTCCAGCGTCTAGAGGCACCGCAATCCTTGGCTGGTAGCCTTGCGCCTCTGTTTCTGTTCCTGTCTTCGGATCTTGTGTTCTGACCCTCGCGGTTACACGGAATCCACCCAGATAATCCAGGACAATCTGTGTCCTTAACATAATCACATCTGCAAAGTCCCTGTGGCCACACGAGGTGATATATTCACACATTCCGGAGATTAGGACCTGGATGTCTTTGGGTCAGGGAGGTCATCACTCTGCCTACCAGAAATGCCTTCCATATTATTTGCCCGTTTTTCTGTCAGGTCTCCTGCCTTTTTCTTGATGATTTGCAGAAGCTCCTTGTATGTTTGAATGTAATATAATCCTGGTTGTTTGAAATACTGCAAATATCTTCTCTCTGCATTGCATATGAGCTCTGTCTATGGTGAATGTAAATTATTCCTGTGGACTTTAGATTCTGTTTTTCACTGTTATGGACTGTGCTGTGGGAGTCTCATTTCCCCACCTACAAAAATCCTTACTAAGATCATTCTTGTTTCATTTTTAACATTTAAGAATTAACTTATCTCGAGTCTACCTTTGCGTAAACGTTCTAATGTAGTTGCTAGTTCTGTTTTCATCCTTGCGATGATTTTTTCAATACCACTGACTAAATAAATCTATCTTCCCCTTGCTTTGTGATGTCTTGCATTTATCTGGGTCAATTTCTGAACTCTCCTCATTCCATTTGTTTGTGAAGATGTTCCCATGTCAGCATCATACTGAATTTAAAATAATTTTCACCATTGAAATTATAGAACAAATACAACAGAAGAGAGGTGGTACAAATACCCTCCACGTGTCCCTCCTGAGCTTCGCCAATACTGGGTCTGTACTCACATCATGATGTGGGTCTAAGGCAGTGCATCCAACCCATCATCTGGTGGGTCTTCTTCCCCCTGTTTTCTCCTTTTGGATGAGGTCATTGTATCTATCAATGAGCATTTCTGCTTTCATATAAGTTTTGATGACCTGAGCAGGTCATCAAAAACCCAGCTGGAAGAGGAAAATTCATAGCTTGAAGCTCATACTAATAAAAAAGAATGAAAATAGATTAATTAAGCCTCCAACTCAAAAAGCTGGAGAAAGTACAGCAAAATAATGTGAAGAAGGTCAACACGGCGTTTCGTGAGGGAGGAAAGAGGGATAACTGGTAGACCTAGACAATAAATTGAAAAGCCAGTTCTTTAAAAAATGAAGGAAGACAAATAATTGTTTGGAAGAGACCCAGGTGAGAAAGCATGAACACACGAGACATGAAATGAGATGGTGAGGGCGCAGGTGGAATGACAGTAGGAAGAGGTGACCTGCGCTCGCTGCTCAGAGCCGTGTGAGGTCTGCCTCGGGCAGCAGGGCCGCAGCCGAGCACCGCCGACCTGGGGGCTTACACGCAGCTCAGGGGTCCTGCTCACGGTTGTGGGGACTGCAAGTCCGAGGCTCTGTTCCTGCCCGCCCACGGCTGCCTTCTGACTGGTCCTGACACAGTGGGGAGGACTCTGGGTCTCTGAGGGCACTCATGTGATGCCAGGGGCCCCACCTCCAAATGCCATCCCACTGGGGGCTCGGGCTTCCCTGTGGGAAGGTGGGGGACACATGCCGTTACCTGCGGGCCGTCATCTGCACGGCTGCAGTGCTGAGACCACTGAGCAGACGCGTGGCCTGTTCTGTGGCTGCAGTCCATGCGGCCACCCTGTGGCGCTGGGAGGGTCTGCGCTCCTTTGGGGTTGCTCCCACTGCTTCGGGGCTATGGCGGGATACCCAGGGCCTCGCACGCTGTGGCCACACCGTGACGGAGCTGCAATCACAAGTGGAACCTTGGCTTGTGGGAACACGGGGCCCCTGGTGCTACGATTGCTCTCTAGGAGCCGTGACCCATCCCTCTCTGCGGAAGGGGACCCACCCTGATGGAGCGTGGAGCTTTGGGGTGCTGTAGAGTCTGCACAAAACAAAGCATCTGCCGGCCGAGGGAGGCGCTGGGAAGAGGGTCTGCCTACCCAGGTCGGACCGCCGCGAACTGGATTACGGGCGCCCAGCACTACCCAGCCTGTGTGCTGTCGTCTCAGCTACTCTGGGGAGAAGATTGAGAGATACCCAGGAAAGTCCCCTTATGCACTTGAACAAAGAGAGTGCCCAGCAGGGACAGGTCATGGGTGAAGGCCACCTCCCTGGCAGCCGGAGAGTCCCCATGTGTCCATCTGCTGTGGCTCACTCGCAGCCCTGGGACGTGCCGTGCCAGAGGTCAGGGAGGGGCTCGTGCTCCTGCGCCCGAAGCCCCGTGCATGCTGGAGGCCTTAGCGCATCGGCTCTTCTTCCCACAGGCTCACGGGCAACACTTCCCCTTTCCCTGGATGAGCTGGGACCCGTGGTGTCAGGCATCGTCCACGTGGGGTGTGGTGGGGCTGTGTGCAGAGCCAGATCACAGGGAGCCACCCCAGGGTCCCCTCGTTGGGCAGCAGATGCTCCTGTGTGGGTGGGAAGGGTGAGTGTGGCAGCGTGGCTGGCGTGGCCAGTGGCTTTAGCTTTGGGTGCACTTGCGTGTGTCCACGGAGATAACCGTGATCCAAAGCAGTGCTGGGGAAGGTTCTGGAGTGGGGCTGGGGGCTTCCTGTCCCTGGCGCTCGGGGACGTCAGCTAACACCGCAGGGCAGATGCTGGTGTCCACGTGGAGCAGGGGCACTCACCCCGGCATGGCCCCTGCACACCCCACGGGCGTCTGCGTATGAGTGCCGAAAAGGCTCAGGGGCCCAAGTGTGAAAACACGGCCCTGCTTCTCCTGGCCATGGTGTGTGGAGAGATCCAGCTTCCACCCCACTGAACTTCCAGCCGGTGAGGCCCGCACTGCGCGAGGGCCCACGGGGCTGCAGAGCCTGAGGGAGCATGTGAGAGGATGGGGCCAACATCTTGCCTCAGTCGGTGGGTCAGGACACAAAGGGCATCCTGTGCAGGCACAGACGCACACGTGCAGATTCGCACACACACACACACTGACATATGCTCACACGGACATGTGCACACAGGCATGCTGATGCACAGACTGTGTACACAGACTTGCACACATGCAGACACACAGAGACATACGTGCACACAGGCATGCACACACGTGCACACGCAGACATGTGTGCACACACACAGACACATGCACACCGGCATGCTGATGCACAGACTGTGCACACAGACTTGCACACAGGTGTGCACACACGTGCACAGAGACACATGCACACAGACGTGCACATGCAGACATGTGTGCACACACGGACACATGCACACCGGCATGCTGATGCACAGACTGTGCACACAGACACGCACACATGTAGACACACAGAGACACACGTGCACACACAGAGACACATGCATGCAGACATGTGTGCACACACAGACACATGCACACCGGCATGATGACACACAGACTGTGCACACAGACATGCACACATGCAGGCACACAGGCGTGCACACACGTGCACACGCAGACATGTGCGCACACACACGGACACATGCACACCGGCATGCTGATGCTCAGACTGTGCACACAGACTTGCACACATGCAGACACACAGAGACATACGTGCACACATGTGCGTGCACACACGTGCACACACAGAGACACACGCACACAGGCATGCACATGCAGACATGTATGCACACATGGACACATGCACACCGGCATGCTGATGCACAGACTGTGCACACAGACTTGCACACATGCAGACACACAGAGACATATGTGCACACAGGTGTGCACACACAGAGACACATGCACACAGACATGCACATGCAGACATGTGTGCACACAGACATGCACGTGCAGACATGTGTGCACACACCGAGACACATGCACACAGACATGCACACACAGACATGTGTGCACACACGGACACGTGCACACCGGCATGCTGACGCACAGACTGTGCACACACACAGTTCACACAGACATGCAGACACAGACACGTGTGTGCACACAGATGTGCACACAGATGTGCAGACACACTGACACACAGAGGCACATGCACACACACACACGGACAGTGCACACGGGCACATGTACATGCAGGTGCACACACATGCTCACACATACACCGTGCACACATGCAGCCGCGGCTGGCTGGGGTGCCAGGTCGCGGTGGCCACGGTGTGGAGCTGCCCGCTACCTGCCCGCCCTGTGTTGCAGTACCCAGGCCTTCGTGGCTGGTGTCGTTCAGGCTGCTTGGCGTTTGCATGAGTCCCTAGCCCACAGGGCCCTGCGGGCGAGCCAGGACACACAGGATGACAGGACTGGATGCCTGGGGCAGGGAGCTAAGACGGTGTTAGCGCAGGTGGTGGAGCAAATAGGAATAAGGAAAGTCCATCTTTACTAAAGATTCAAACAGGACCTAGTGGGAGTGTGTAGCAACCCTCCCAAACTCCCTTCAAGCCTTCCTCTGAGTGGTGTCATTCCCCTTTCCATAAGGTCCTCCGTCCCCAGCCTGCCTACGCAGTCACAGTGCAGTGAAACTAGAGGGAAGGAGGACAGGGTAGAGGTCTGTGCCATGTGTCAGGGCCGGGGGCAGAAAGGTTTTGATTTTAAGGAGAGAGGCGTAGATTTGTGGAACGTGTCAGGCGTGGGGGATTGTGGGTACAGGGCCGCGGGGTGCAGAAGCGGACACGGAATGTGCAGCCAGGGAGGGGCTGTGGCAGGAGCGTGGGAGGGGGCAGAGCTGACAGAGGAAGGGCACGGGGACTCTAAGGACACCTCACCTCGAGGAGGCAGGAGCCCGGGGTGTGCAGCTCAGGGTGGTCTGCGCTGCTGGGGAAAGTGGAGGAAGGAGGTCTCGGGAGAAGCAGCCTGGGCTTCGGTCTCATATTTTCCGTACCTCATATGTGCTTCCGTTCAGGAACCATCCTGAGACCTCACGGCACCAGGTCTTCAAGCCAGCTTCCCCTACCCCATAGTCCTCATCAACTTTAATTTATACGGCTGTGACTTAGTGATAAATTTCTTTTTAATGAAGTTGTAAAATTGAAAAAAAAAATCTGTCTTTAGGTTTTGGTGGGGAGTTTCCAGACAAAGGGTTTTTTCTCTCACCTTTGAGAATTCCTGTCACCCCAGCCGTCATGAGACCCATTCTGGCTCAGAGCCAGGGCTGGTGACCATGGGGTACAGAACAGGATCACCACCCAGCACAGGCTGTCCTACTGCCCAGGGCCCAGGGCTGTCCACTGCGAGCTTGCAGTGGGATGCACCTGCTACCAGCAAGGTGAGAGACACCTGCCTTCCCTGGGTGGGAAGGCCCCCCGTGCGACCCCTGTCCTCTGAGTGCACAGGGCCAATAACTTGTGTAGAAACAAACCAGGGCCGCCCAGGGCGGGATGGGCGGAGGCTGCGTACTCACTCAGAGCCTGCAGCCGCAGGGGAGGGGCCAGGCTCAGCCTCATGGGGCAGAAACCCAAAGGCAGGCGGACGAGGAGCTCCGTGTGGGAAAGGGAAGGTCGGGGAGCGCCGGGCACCCTGAGAGGCCGCGGGCACCGGGAAGCTGAACTGGGCTCGCAAGGAGGGTCGCCCTTACCACTGGCTCGGGGGCGGATTTGGCTTCCCAGGGTGGGTCCTAGGTTGGCAGTGGGGACAAAATTAGGGAAGCTGTCAGTTATGGATCAAGGTCTGGCCATTGGGCCAACTGTCACAGGGTTATTGTCGGGCTTCCTGGATGGATTGCTAGAGACAGGTCTGACTTCCTGCTTGCTGGGTCCCCGGGCTGGTGACCGTGGAGGATGGGCTGAGTCCCAGGGTCGGTGACTGTGGAGGA
>NC_058404.1:407018-420604 GCF_002201575.2 Neomonachus schauinslandi | reverse complement strand
CAGGGTCGGTGACCGTGGAGGACGGGCTGGGTCCCAGGGCTGGTGACTGTGGAGGATGGGCTGGGTCCCAGGGTCGGTGACTATGGAGGACGGGCTGGGTCCCAGGGCTGGTGACCATGGAGGACGGGCTGGGTCCCCCAGGCTGGTGACCATGTAGGCCGGGTTGTGTCCCCAGGGCTGATGGCCAGAGAGCACTGGGGATCTTTCCCAAAGCAGTGTCTCCCCAGCAACAGAACCAGGGACGTTTTAGGCTAAGAGGCACATATATCCAGGAAGGGTATTGTTCCTTGGGAGTGGAGCATAGATTTGGGGCAAAAGTCATCCTAAGGTGATTCACCCAAAGTCATGAAACAGCAGGGGTCGGCACCCGCCCTCCGGCCCCAGCGGGTCTCATATCTGTGTGCTCAGAGGGGTTTTGATGTAGATCCCACAAAGATGAGTCAAGTGTGCGCGAGGTCAGTGTTCAGTTCTGCACGTGACAGGTTTCTCCTGGCTTAACAGTGGCCGTTTGTTCTCACAGATGTCACAAGGTGGCCTGGGGCCTAAAACGACTTTTCTCCTGTAAGGAAAGCTCTGTCTGTCCCAGTCTTTCTGCTTCCAGTGACTGTGAGGGATGGCTGGCCCCCAGGGCTGAGGGCCAGGGGCTTCTCCGTGGCCCTGAGTGACCGAAGGCCTGTTCTGCATCCCCTTCTCCTCCCTGTTCTTGCAGGCAGCGCCAAGAGGCAAACTTCGCGGGGCTGCGTGTGTGAAGAAACCCCACTCTGCTCACATGTCTGCATTTTCCAGCCCCGGGAGAAAGCCCGCCAGGCCAGGCCATGGACACTGCAAAGCCGCCACATGGAAAGACACAACCGTCTTTCTGGATAACACCCTCCTCCAGATCTCATGATACGAGCAATAGCAAGCAGCCCTTCTTGGAGACCAAGTCGGAGCCTCTGACTGACCAGCGTCTGTATCCTCACCAACTTCTCAGACAGGACTTCTCGATGGGATTTCACACCAAGTGCCAATCGGGAGCCGTGTTCCAGGCAGACTCCCCAGCACATGGGAAACTCTGGTGCCACCCTCAGGACAGCGCGTGACTGCCCCGTGTGGCCCCCTGTGCAGCCCTGTGGCGGGGGAAATGAAAATCAGGCGTATTTGGAGTTCACGGCCAGCATCCTAATCACCACCTTTGTGAATAAAAAATTCACCCGTAGGCTTATAAAATAACCCAAATCCTGTGACAGATCAAACAGCCCTCCTTCCTGCCCTCGGGAGGGAAAGCATTCCAGGAATTTTCCCTGGGCCGCGAGGGTGGGAGGGGCAGGTGAGGTCCCAGCAAACCTTCATCCCAGAACTTGCCTCTTGCACTGAAATGTTGTCTCAGAGTCAGCGTTTCCTGTCTCTCTCCCAGAGAAATGTCTTATTCACTTGCAAACCAAAGCATTTCTGAATGAAAAAAGTAATGCTTTCACACAAAATTAGCAATTCAAATGGTAATTGAAAAACCTCCGGAAGATATGCCTGTCAATTTTATACTGGCTCTTAGGAATCAAGTACGTTTTCTGAAGCCTCAGCACTCTCCGTGTTGTGGGGTCACACTAACAATTGAAACGTGCAAACAGCACCCTGTCTGGAAGAGGGGAAACTGAGTCCTGCTCTGAAAGGCATAGGTGGGCAGGTGTTCCCGAGGAGGCTGAGGGCAGGGCCTCCTGGGGACCAGGCCCCAGTGGACGGATTGTCCAGGCCGGAGCCAGGCAGAGAGAGGGCCTGGCGAGGCCAGGGTCTGGGACCAGCCTCACCCCACACCCGTGTCCCACCACGCAGAAGACGCAAGTCGCACTCAGTGACTCTGAAGGAGGCACATTCTGGAAAAAAGGTGTTTATGATGTATTCTGAGGCCCTGAGACACAAAGTAGAAGGAAGACTGAGCACTGCAATCAAAAGGCTATTTCACCCGTCAGCACTTACCCGTGGAGAGGCTCAGTGGTTCACCGGAGCTCGTCACCACCATAGGGTACATATGACAGCAATAAAAACCCAAATACAACACCTCCTTTGCTTGCAACGTCTTGCTAATTTGGGCAGTCCCAGGAAACAAAAGAACCTACTGTCCTGCAGAACCCCAAGTGTGGTCACCCTCCCTCGGAGCTGCCCTGAGCTGCGCCAGCCGCGCCGGCCACCTCTGAGCTCAGTGCAGGTCATCTGAGATCAGCCTCGCCTGCCAGACAGTGCGCCTGAGGATGATGATGCTCCCTGTGGGAGGGGCCAAGCGCCCTGGTCCTCTGCTGGGGCTCCGTGTTCCCACAGACACTCACACTGCAGGTCTGGTCTGGGATGCAATTTTTCAATGGGCTGATTAAAATCAGCGGTCCACTAAAGGACTGCAGGGTCCTCTGCTGTCATCCTTCTGCAGAAAGCTCCTAGAACTTGGATCTGGAAGCCCGTGGGGCCGCGGCAGCAGCGCTGAACACCCCGCAACCTCCCCCCACCCCCACTCCTGGGTGGGACATGTAGGGCTCTCCCAACTGTCTTAATGTTAATGCCTCGCCGGAGGGGAAAACAACCTTAACTTGACAACGTCAAAGCCTCTGGTATCTTGTAGGTATCTTGTAGGTCCATCCTCCTTAGCATATGAAAATTCTTTTGAACCCTCCCTTTTTCTCACCTCCCCCAACTCCAGAGTATATAATCACCACCCCTCAAGACCCAGGGGCAGCAGCTCTTTCTGCCCAGGGGTCCTGTCCCCTTGCTTTAATAAACCACCATTTTGCACCAAAGACGTCTCAACAATTCTTCTTGGTCATTGGCTCCAAACCTCACCCCACTGAACCTCCCCTATATTCCAAAACCCCATTACTGGGACTTGCTACCCCTCTTCCCAGGACGGCCCCACGCCTCCCCAGTCAGAAACCACACAGTTCCCATGCCCGCTAGCGTGGCAAGCATCGCCCTTCCCACTGTCTGCCTTTTCCGGATAAAAAACTAAGACCCACACAGGGAGCCTGGCTGCCAAGTCCTGTGGCCACTTTGTGACAAGGACCAAGCAACCTCTGACAGCATTCAAGAAAGACCACCCTCACACCTGGGTGGCTCAGATGGTTAAGCATCTGCCTTCGGCTCAGGTCATGATCCCAGGGTCCTGGGATCGAGCCCCACATCAGGCTCCTGGCTCAGCGGGGAGCCTGCTTCTCCTCCTCCCTCTGCCTCTCTCCCTGCTCATGCTCTCTCTCTCCCTCTCTGTGTCTCAAGTGAATAAATAAAATCTTTAAAAAAAAAAAAAAAAGAAAGAAAGACCGCCCTCAGAGAATGGGCAGGCAGCCATTTGCAAGGTGATTCTGAACCACCCATGCATGAAAGCAAGCCTTCCCATGATTTGCTATATAAATGTAATGCATTTATTATTTTTTTTTTAAAGATTTTATTTATTTATTTGAGAGAGAGAGAATGAGAGACAGACAGCATGAGAGGGAGGAGGGTCAGAGGGAGAAGCAGACCCCCCGCCGAGCAGGGAGCCCGATGCGGGACTCGATCCTGGGACTCCAGGATCATGACCTGAGCCGAAGGCAGTCGCTTAACCAACTGAGCCACCCAGGCGCCCTAATGCATTTATTATTGCCATGGACTGTCTTTTTACAAAGAAAACATCGTCAATGATATCTCTGACCGCCCACGTTTGTGTTTGCGTGTTTAGGCTTTGCAGTCTAATGACTTCTAGGATGGATTCGTTAGTCCACACGATCAAAACAACACACAGAACAAAACTCGATAAAATGGCAGACATCACAGTTTGTGCTGGTGAGCAGCCTGGTGAACTGCACATAGCTGACCTCATTGTGAACTGGGTGTCTCGTTCCTAGAACTGGAGCAAGGCACCTTACTTTCTGAGTAAAATTATTAAACCGAGCGTGTTTAGCTGATCCCCCACTAAATGTGTCTGCTTATTCACATGACAGGAGCTTTGGGGAAGGCAGGAACGCCGCGGGCGCCTCCCAGCCTCCGTTGCGGACCCAAGCTGAGGTCTGTCATCAGAAATGTCCCACGTGGCTCCCAAACTGGCCAAACTAGAAGGTAATGAGAGCAACACCTATGAGAAATAGTTGAGCGGCATTTAGACCGCCTGCCCCCTGCCCCCCGGGGGTCAGCGAGGAGCAAGTGGGGGCTGGGGGAGACCCCACGGCGGGGGGGGTGCCCGCCTCCAGCTGACCTTCTGACCAGACAGCCCAGCCTCCCGGACCCTCCGGCCCTCGGGTACCCCATCACTCCCGAGTCTTCTCCTTTCTCGGTGAACGAGAATGTTTCTGTCCGGGAGTGTGAGAGCCCACCTTTGCCAGAGAAGGCAATGCAATTATTTCCAAAATCTCCGACGCCTGGATCCCCCCAGACGAAGAACTGCAGAGGACAGACAGACAGACACAAGTCCTGTGTGTGCAGACAGAGATCTCCCCCGCCGCTGTCCCCAGCCCATGGGGCGGGGGTCCTGCTCACAGACCCTCTCTCACTCCAGCTCCCGCAGGAACACGGCTCGGGCTTCAAGCCTGTTTCCAAGTCTGAGAAAGAGCTCCTCTCCGGCGACCTGTTTACAGATGAGAACAGAGACTGAGGGAGAGAGATCAGGCCCAGTAAGCTACTCTGACGGGAAAGGTTCCAGAACATGAAGACAGCGAAGATGAATGTCCTGGAGGCCGGCAGCCCCGCAAACGATGGGTTTATTTTCAAACGGGAACCTCTGGGCCACAGCCAGACCTTTCTCTTTATCTCAACGGGTAGATTTTGCCTCCAAACGGCCGAATACCATTTTCAGCTCCCTCTCCTCCTGTGCACACTTGTGTGTAGAGCCCGGATTGCACTTTGTGGCACAGCCCTTCCGCTAGCCACGTTCGGTAGACAGTCGTGACCACAGTGACTTCTGCTCTTCCTTCTTCTCGGCCCAGCCCTGCCACAGAGAATTAACTCCCGCCTACTTTAAAATCTGTGGGCACCCACCTGAAACCGTGCTTGATCACCGAGCTCATCACGTGGAATTCCTGGCTGATCTGTCCAGTGGTGTCCGAACCGCGGCTGGGTCTGCCCTGGAGGCATCCCTGTGGCCCCGGGTCCTTCCCTCTCACGTGCGCCTTGGCGTACTTTAACCTACGGGACTGAATTTACCCGCAGAACATGAGTGCAGAACTGAGAGAGAGGGGGAGAGACAGAGAGGAAGAGATGGGGGGAGTCAAAGAGACAGAGGGAGACAGGGGGAGAGACAGGGGAGAGATAGAGAGAGACAGAAAGAGACAGAGGGAGAGACAGAGGAGAAACGTGGGGAAAGACAGGGGAGAGATGTAGGGAGAGACAGAGAGGGAGAGACAGGGAGAGAGGTCCACTGAGTTGGGGTGAGCTGCCCACCGAGTAACGTCAGCTGTGAGCAAGACCCCCCCACCCCACCCCCCGTGGCAGGTGCACCCTTCCCTGGAGGTGCAGTGAGATTTGTCAGAGAGGCCTCCTGCAAGGGTCTGTGTGGCTTGTGCGGAGGGCCCACATGGCCCAGAATGCCGGGCGGACGCTGAGTAACAGGAGCTCCTGACGTGGGCAGAAGGAAGGGGACGCGGCTCGGCGGGCTGGGGTCTGCCTGTGGGCGGTGGGAAAGGGGTGGTTGCTGCTGAGTGGGAACCCCTGCGGACGCAGGAGCATTGTGAACTCAGGCCCTGCAGGGAGGCCCCAGGCGGGTTTGAGGGGAAGGAGCAGAGGGGCAGGGCCTTGGAACACATTACATTTAAAACCGCAGAACATGGCAGGACCAGGTGCCATTTGTCCTGCATTTGCTTGGCTTGATTATTAACTTATTGCAAAGTGGATGATGTCTAATTGGTCTGTGCTCTTCATTATCTACCAAGTTGCGTACTGTAAACACACATTATTCTTGTAAGCAGAAAAAATAGCTATTTTTAACACCGGTATAGTAAATCTGTCACTATTAGCCGAATGGGAAGGAACAGGCGAATTGTAGAAGACTTGTAAACGTACGGTTGTAAAGAGGAGACGGAATAAAGGGAAGGAAGAAAGGAGGGAAGGAAAGAAGAGCGCGGCAGGGACAGGGCGGAGCGGGGAGACGCAGGGCTGAGGCTGCCGGCCTCTGAGCAGCCCGCAGAGGTGGTGCGGACCGTGCGCAAGCGTCGTGGCTTTGGACGCCTCACTTCCTGGGACTCTCCCCCCAGTGCTTTCTTTCTTTTTTTTTTTTTTTAAAGATTTTATTTGACAGAGCACAAGCAGAGGGACAAGCAGGCTCCCTGCTGAGCAAGGAGCCCGAAGTGGGACTCGATCCCAGGACCCTGGGATCATGACCTGAGCTGAAGGCAGGTGCTTAACTGACCGAGCCACCTAGGCGCCCCCCCCCAGTGCTTTCTGAGTGCGCCGTGAGGCCACCGTGGCCGCCGTGGTCGAGACTTTGCTCCTCTGCGTTTGGAGTTTGCACAGGGCGGGAAGGTCGGCAGCCCTCTGTCGTCGGCTGGAAGGATCGTCCTGCCGTTTTCTTCTTAAACAATTATTTTTTTACATTTAACATCTTAAAAAAAATGACAGATTCAGTGGTGAGATGCGGTTTCCTCACGGATCGGGGAAGCTCAGTATTCCTCCAGGCCGGCCCAGTAGCCCGGGACTCCCTGCCTCCCACCCAGGCCCCCACGAGCCCAGGGCAGAGGCAGGTTTCGTGTACTGTCAGGGGTGTGTGCGGCGTGCGTGTGACGGGTGGGGTGCGCGTGTGTCTGTGTGTGATGTGCATGCGTGCTGTGTGTGTTCTGTGTGGTGTGCACATGTGTTCACGCATGTCTGTTGTGTGTCGGTGTGCGCGGTGTGCATATGTGTAAGTCGAAATGGGCTGAAGGCCCTGCACGTGTGCGCTCTGCCGGCTGAGTACCCAGACGCCCCGAGTTTGGACCCCCCTTGGAGCCCCGCCCGAGCGGAGTCCTTGCAGAAAGTTAACTGCCTCTGTCCCTGTTTCACCATGAAGGGCTTTGGGACACAGCACCCCAAAACGTGCTGCGTGGGTCCACTGATTATTCTGAGCAGAAGGCACTGGAAACACAGCAAGTCCTGGAGAGGCTTTCTCTGAACGCCCCTCATCTGCCTGAAGACAGACCCTCCGAAGGGACCCGGGTCACCCATCCCCTCCCTGGAGCCTGGCCGGCCAGGACGATGAACACTTGTCACAGGCCGGGAGACTGGACGTCGGCCCACCCCAGACTTCGGCACCAACGGCCACACCTCCCCAGTGCTCTTCCCAGGGCCCCGCGTCTCCTACGTCAGGTCTCTCCCTGGAAGGCCCGCACCCCTCCCGGGTGAAGCGGCCGAGGCCCCACACCACTCTGCCGCGGGACGCCTGAGCGCGCAGGCTTCCAAGTTCAGGAACTCATGCCCTCTCCTCCCGTTACCCTGCCCGTTTCGGGGGCCAGCTCTGGAACCCAGGAGGCCTCGGGGTGGGGGGGAGCCCTTGCTCCCCTACAGCCTCCCGAGACTCCTTCCCCTCAGGCCACCTTACCGTTTTCTGCTCGGTTAAGGACTGTGTGCAGGTTCCAGAGCAGGTGTTACTACCTTGGTGCTGACGGGTCAGGGAAGCGGCAGGACCCTCCCTGCCCCCTAGCATGTCCCCCGACCTCACGGCTCCCCCCTGCAGCCTTTCTGCTGGAGCTGCCTGACAGGGGCTGCCCCAGAGAAGGAAGGAGACTTGGTGCAGAAGCGGGGCTTGCCCCTTCCCGCGGGAGTGGCCCAGACGGTGGGGTCTGCGGGAGGGGGACACATGCTCCCCACAGCCTCCCCTCCCCGCCCCGTCTGATCCACCCCAGCTCCATCTCCTGGTTGTTCTGACCTGGGTGCGGCTGTGGACGTTCAGGTGACTGTCTGCAGGTCCTCGGACGCTGGTCCTAGGGGCTCAGCACTGACTGCACCCGTCAAGGCCCCCCCAGCTCCCCCAGCAGGTAACACCTCGCATTTCTCCAGCCTCACGTAGGCGGAGGACACCGAGGTGCAGAGCCAGCAGCCGGTGAAGCCTGCATTCCCAGGTGGGCTGCTCAGCTTACCTCGGCTATCTTGTCCGCGATAACCGCTATTTACAAATGTTTCTGAGTTTCAGTTTCCATATTTTAAAGATGTATAAATATAACTAAATACAGAGTAACCTTTTTAAATGACTGTAATTTAAAAAGGAATAACTCAGACATGGGCAGTGATTCGGAGGCACCAGGCACAAAGAGCTTTGGAAGTGAAGCTGGTGGGGAGGCCAAGGGCACCGCCGGCTCTTGCTGGCGCTGTCCGTGTTATTACAGTCCCCACACCTGCTGGCGAGGAGTGGCAACGAAGACGCGCTGGCCTTGGGTCTGGTGACAGAGGAGGGGTGCTGACTTAGGGAGGGGTGACCGTTGGGGGCAGAGAAGAGGTTCAATGTCCCTGTGGCCATCCCGCTGACGTTCGGGATGTGGGGGGTGAGCGCCGCTCTAACCAAGGCCATGTCCCCATCCCTCGGCACCTCTGCTTAAGACAGGTTCTTCTGCCGCGGTGCTGAGGGTGGAACGGGGCTCCATCTGTGTGACCAGAAGGGAAGTGGGGTGTGCACCCCAGGAGCATGTGGGGGCATGGAGGGAAGCCACGGAGAGGAAGCGTCAGGGGTTGGGACTCTGCCAGACCAGCCTCGCAGGCTTCTTGCTGAAGGCGAGCCAGACGATGGGATTCATCTGGGGAGGGGTGGTGAGGCACCTGCTCAGACACGGGGGGGGGTCCCCCTGAGATTGGGCAACACAGGCCCCACGGGCTGACACTAAAGGTCAGGAGGTGAAGGCTGAGACCCTGGAGGAGCCTCGCCGGAGTTTGGTCAAGGATAGAGTTCTGTTGCCTCACACGGGGTTTGTTTGTTCCTTGAGCAACGTAGTCAGACTCAGGTCAGTAAAAGCAGGTGCGTTTGCCCATCTGCATCTGAGACCCAGAAGCAGTGATCCTGGGAGCTTTACCAGCGAGAGGTAGAGGAGTCATGCTCAGGTTACAGACCAAACTCCAAGGATCAGAGAGGGTAAGTGACTCTCCCAAAGCCTCACAGCAAATGCATGTCCTATCTTTCTGTTGCAGGCAAGCCTCCCTGTCTCATCTTACTGCCTCCACTCATCACCTGTGAGGCGTTCCTATTCCTGTCCCAGGGGGAGCGATAGCTCCAAATGCTCAAGGGGCCCAGAGTCACAGGCTTAGTAAATCAAAGGGCAAAGTTATTTATATTTGCCAAGGGAGTTTTTAATCTGAAAAACATAGAACAGTACCAAAGCAGAAAACCAATTTCACTTAAATACGTATGTGACTCTTTGTAATATTTATGGCGTACATTATATTTAATTGCATGAATGTGAGTTTTTATATATTTGTCATCATTATGTGTATATTTGGATATAGTCACTGAGGTCATTGTAGGGTTTTTTACATGAAAAATAAGAAATAAATTAGAATAAATCAATCATTTAAGTTTGTTGTATATTGCTTACGTGCAAATTGTTTATATTTTATAGAGTAGATTTCTTAAAAATTCAAAACAGCAAATCCTTTTTGAACATCTTGCATACATAATTCATAGTAGATACATAATATATGAGGTGCACATATATATTGTAATAACTTCTGTAAATACATACACCTCGCACTGCCCCCAGCATATTCCCAAACGTGACCAGCACAAGGCTTTGCTGCAAACTTTCAGGTTTTGTTTTTTTGTAAGTAGAGCCCAAATTTGTAATCCAGGTCAACGTGCTTCAAATTCTGTGTTCCTTCTATTAAATGAGATCATGTATATAAAATACTAGTGAGTGCCTGGAATGCAGTAAGCACTCAATAAATATTAGCTGCAGTTTCCAGCTTTATTTCCATCAACACTGTTAAGCAGAGAGAATTAGTGGACCAATCAGAGAATATTTGTTTGGCACACGTTTTGTTCTCAGCATGATGCTAGGAACGGATGTACGGGAGGGTATTTGAGAAGCTCCAGACAAGGTATGATGGGTACAGAACGTCAGTTTATTCTGCACCCACAGGGAAGGATCCGGGAGCTCAGGCCGGCGCACACGCCTGCCTCTGGGGCTCCCAGGCATTTGAGGACAGAGTCTGAGACTGGAAACACGGCCCACGTCACTGGAAAACACGATTTCCAAGTTGAGAAGAGTGGCGGTCCTCAGGGCAGCCCCTGCTTTACCACCTCCGGGCCGGCCGAGGACCTCACTCTCACCTGAGGCTGTTCCTTCAGTTTCCAAATAGTTTTGGTTACTATTAAGTTCTATGTCGGGGGCGCCTGGGTGGCTCAGTCGTTAAGCGTCTGCCTTCGACTCAGGTCATGATCCCAGGGTCCTGGGATCACACCTCGCATCAGGCTCCCTGCTCACGCGCTCTCTCTCTTAAATAAATAAATAAAAAAGAAAGAAAGGAAGGAAGGAAGGAAGGAAGTTCTATGTGGTACCCCAGAGCATACTCTCATTTAAAATTAATTTTGCTAGAATAAAACCTCACTAAATTGAGCCTTCAGACTGGGATGGGAGACTTGATTTTTAATAAGTAAAAAGAGTTTCTCCGCTAGTGAATTTTCAGGGGCTCTGTTAGTCAATCAGGGAAATTCCGGCTAAAGCAGCTTCCTCCAAAGGAGGTCTCAGTACCCGGAAAGGGTTTTCAATCACGTCTTGCTGGATACAGAAATGAACTCTTGTGTGTAAGGTTGTCTTTTTGTGACCCCGGATTGTGTGAAGTTTAATAGCACCACTTAATTTTATAAAAATCGTATATGAGTGAATAAACGACCCACAGGTCAGCTTGCCAGAGGACATGCGGAGCGCCTCCCAGGAATTGGGAGGGTTCCGGAATGCCTTCAGGAATGCCCCACACAGAGGGTGACCACCTGCTTCGCTCTCCTCCTGCCTGCTTGCTCGGGGTTCCTGGCCTTCCACCTCCTGCCACCCTAGACACCCTTCCCGGCCGTGCTCTCCCAGAAATAGCAGGGATGCTGTTTAAAATATTCTGGGAGTTAGCCTTTTGATTTAGAAGTCTGGCCTTCTCCTTCCTGGATTTGCAGGGGGCACAGTTGAACTCACAATGAAGATTTTAAAAGCACAGGAACGTGGATGCAGCAAACTGAGAGGAAGCCGGCGGTCTGAGTGCAGGCCCCAGCCCCTCTCCCATGAAGGAAAGGATCTGTGTTATTTGTTGCAGTGTTCTGAGTTGGCTTTCCACGTTTTGTTTGGAGTGTCCTTGAAAGGGCTGTGTTTGGATCCTGGCTTTGTTTTGTAACCTCTGCTTATGGTGTTTGACTTCTATCAGTGTGTGTGCTTGGACCGTGTTTATTGTGACAGTCGCCCGTGGGACTCAGAGTACAGACGGGCACATTGTCCATGCACTGGGGTTTCTTAAGACTTTCCAGCCCTAGGACCAAATTTGTTTGACCTGGTTTGAAAAGGTGTGCGTATATACACATTTTTAACATTCTTAAACATTCCCAGGAAGAAGGAGTTCTTAAATTTAATTCCTACCAGTGATTCTTTAGTAAGTGTTCTGTGGTTTCACGGGATTCTGTAATATTTGTGCTTGGTGAGTCCAGAGATATTTGGGAGTGGGTGGGGTAGCTGTGTGTGTGACTGTCTATCTGCTGATCCTTGTGACCTACTGAGAATGTAAGGGAAGGATTTGTGGGTTCGTTGCCACATGGTCTTGCTTCCCAGGTAGCTGGCTGCTATTTGAAATTTGACTTTACCCTGCTCACAGCTTGGCCCCTTCCAGAACTTCGCCACTAACCCTGTAAGGGCCCGTATGCCTGTCTCCGGTGGGTCTGTTCTTTGTGCTCCTGCAGACCCTTCCTGAAGACAACTCAGACCTGCTTTTCATTTTAAATGTTCTGCTGCTAATCACTCCTGGAAAAACCCCAAAGGTACCCTTGATTATTATTATTACTTTTAGAGTAGTAAAGTTACCAAACTTAAGAAAGTGCTTACAGAAGCCAACAACTCTGGATTCCTTTTATAAAATATGTTTTTAAATTACTCAAGTAATACATGAATATGTATTTGGTGTGAAAATACAAGCACTCTTGAAGTATATAGAGTCAAAAGTTTCTCTATACAAATTGCTGGGTAGGAGGGTATGCACATTAGACCTTTGACAGCTATTAACAAATAGATCAAATTTGCCTTCTAAAAGTTCATACCATTTACACTGCTGCCAGGAGTGCCATGAGGGCTTCCCTACCCTGTTCCCAACACTAGATGTGTCTTTATAAATGCTGTTATACCCACTTTGATAGGTGGGTATCTTTTTTTACTGAATTTTAAATTTTAATTCCAGTATAGTTAGCATAGTATTATATTAGTTTCAGGTACACAATATAGTGACTCAACAATTCTCTGCCTTACTCAGTGCTCCTCACAAGTGTCCCCTTCATCCCCATCACCTACTTTACCCATCCCCCACCCACCTCCCCTCTGGAGACCATCCGTTTGTTCTGTGGAGTTAATAGTCCGTATCTGGGGTTGTCCTTCTTCCTGTTTTTTTTTTTTTTTTTCTTAAACTCCACATGTGAGTCAGATCATATGGTATTTGTCTTTCTCAGACTGATTTCACTCAGCATCCACTGCTAGGTAGATATCTTAATTTGCACTTCCCCGATTACGACCAGTTGAGTATCTTTCTGTGTTTCATTCGTCTCTTTCCAGAGACAGGAAATGCATGTCATTTTGTACTTTGGAATGTGTAAGAGGGCGAGAGATCCTGTCCGTCGAG
The DNA here is from genome assembly GCF_002201575.2 of Neomonachus schauinslandi. NCBI lineage: Eukaryota > Metazoa > Chordata > Mammalia > Carnivora > Phocidae > Neomonachus > Neomonachus schauinslandi. The sequence continues at coordinate 407,860 of NC_058404.1, read as the reverse complement.
ACGGGTCCCCTGACTGTCCAGCTTGGGGTACAGGCGGGGTCCTGCCACGCCCCCGCGGACAGTGATGGTAACCTCTCTTGGCTCAGAAAAGATCACCTGTGAAAGTCCCTTCTTGCGAAAGCCGGGAACCTACACCCACACATCTTGTCTGTCAGTGGTCCAGAAGGCCTGAGAATCCTTTCCCCATTCTGCCCCAGAAGCTCAGCACTGCCTAGTGGGGCTTCTTGAGCGCGAGGGGCGGGTGTTGAAGCGGGTGAGCGGCGGCCCAGAGCGGTGCTCGGGACCTGCGCGGGGCCCACGGCTTGTGTGACTGTCCCGGCCCGGTCTGGCCACCCTGCTGCCTTTTCCTGGACCCGATACACCAGGGAGCCTCCCGAAGCGCCCCTGTCCCGGCCTGGCCTGCGTCTGGACACAGCCAGGGCCACAGCCCAGCGCCGCCGCGCACACCTGCGGCCGCGCACACCTGCCGGAGCCCGGGAGCGGGCAGGAGCGGTGCAGGGCAGGCCGGTCACCCGAGCGCCCGGGTTCGCCTGCGGGAAAGCCGAATGCTGGGCGCCGCCGCGCCCCGGGGCACCTGCGACCCCAGGCTCGTTCGAGGACAGCCGCCGCCCGGGGCCGAGTGCCCCCGTAGGGGTCAGCGCCCTGCGCCATGCCCCCTACTAGGCGTTGAACCCCACGTCCCTTTCCTTTTGGGGGCGGGAGCCCGGCGGGCAGAGGGCAGTGGGCATGCGCACTGCGCCCGCCCCGCGTCCGGCGGCCGTTGCCACGGTGACCGCAGCCGGCCGCCCGGGCCCCGCCCCCGCGCCACCGCCCGGCGGACCTGGCCGCGCCCCACGGCCGGG
>NC_058404.1:394110-406618 GCF_002201575.2 Neomonachus schauinslandi | reverse complement strand
TGGACGAGCCCCCCGAGGAGGAGGACGGCCTGCCAGGGGGGCCGGCGCCGGCCGCCGCCGCCGCCGCCGCCGCCGCGCAGGTAGGGGGAGGTGCGGGCGGGGCGGGGCGCCGGAACGGGGGCGCACAGGGGGGCTGCGCAGGTGAGGCCCGGGCCGCGGGCCCGCGCCGCTGCGGTCCGTGTGGATCCCCAAGCTCCTAGGCGTTGAAGCCCACGTCCTGGCCGCCCCCCACGCGCGGGTCGGGAGCGCAGGGCAGCGCTCGGGGCGCGCAGCCCGGAGCGCCTCCGCTGCTGGCCGGCTGGCCTTCCTGCCTCGGTGGACCCGGCTGCCGGGCGGCGGCCGCCCGGGACCTTGGCGAGTCCGCCCCGCGCCCATCCCGGGCGCTGGGGCCTCGGGGCCTGCCCGCGGGCGCGAGAAAGCGCTTGGACGCCGCATGCTGGTCGGGATAAGCACTTCCTTTCCTTCAACCTTTGTCTGGAGGAAGAAGGCAGGTGTCCGTGCAGAAAACGGACAGACACTGGCCTTACGAGTTGGGAGATACGCTTGGAATGCTGAGAATTTTTTAATTAAAAAGGATCCCAGGTGGAGTCTGGATGCGTTACGTATGTGTGCCCTTCCCCCCTTTCCAACGCGGTGTTCTTTTCCTCGCGCTATGAAATTGAGGTCAGAAATTCAGCTTTTTTTTTTTTAAGCAGTGGTTATAAAATTAATTTATTTTTCTTTCTTTCCCTTTCTTTCTCTCTCTCTGTCTCTCCTTCCTTCCTTCGTTAAATGTTTGGAAACTTCTGCTGCTGTTACGGCTCTTCCCGAAGTCAGTGAGGATCAGTGTCTTTCCTTCTGAGAACTTGTGACTAGTTGACGAGATCCTTTTTCTCCAGTTGGGGGAACATAACTTAGCTTCCAGACTGAAGGAGTTCATCCCGACAGCTATTTCTTATAGGACGTAAATGCATCTGATGAATTGTTTAAATTTGGTTCCTATCTGAGCTGGCCTTTCAGAATTTACTTTTTGATAGTGTTAGTGCTCATCCTACTTGTGACTTTTTTAATCCCAAAATTTTATGATTGCTCTAAACAGCAACTCTCTTAAATATAATGTTGAGAGTTTTTATGTTGTTTGTATGTGGCAACAGAATTATTTAGTGCAATTCTTACTGGTCAAAGACTAAAAATACTGTTGTTTCCGGATGAACTCTTAAAAATTTAAATTGATCCTTGCTGTGTTCTGCTTCCACTTATAATGAATCCTAAGACCCGTTTTCTTTCTTCTTACAGAATTGTCATCTTAGCTCACAGTGTATTTTTTTTCTATTTTAATAGACTTTATTCTTTAGGTACCCAGCAAAATTGAGTGGAAAAGACAAAGTGTTCCCCCATACGCCCTGTCCGCACACGTGCCTGGCCCTCGCTCACTGTCAGCCTCCCATTTGTTGTAATCCGTGAGCCTCCGTTTTCCCAGGGTTCGTACGCACTGGCGCTCACTCGGGGTGGTACGTTGGGTAGATTTTGACGAATGTAATGTGAAATCTATCCACCGTTAGAGTACCAGAATAGTTTCACTACCCTACAGACTCAATAGACCTCCTTGTTCTACTTACTCATCCCTCCCTTGTGCCCGTGGGTCTATCTTTTCCAAGAGGTCCTAGAGTTAGAATCCTACAGGATGGAGCCTTCTCAGACTGGCATCTCTCTCGTTTAGCAATATGTGTTTACGGTTCCTCTGTCTCTTCGAGGCTTGAAAGCTCTTTTTTTTTTTTTAGCCCTAAATAGCATTTCATTGCCTGGTTGTACCGTGTGTCCATCACCTGTGGAAGGGCGTCTTGGTGGCTTCCAGGTTTTGGCAGTTAGGAACGAAGCTGCTTGTTCTAAATACCTTTATGCAGGCGTTTGCCTGGACATTAAATTTTAACTCAGTGAAACGCTCAAGAGTGCGACTGCTGTACGAGAGGGTAAGAGGTCGTTGAGTTTTGGGAGAAACCGCCACTCTGCACAGTGGCCGCACCATTCTGCCTCCCGCCAGCAGGGAGTGGGAGTCCCCGGGGCACCACGGCCTCGCCAAGTGCTGGCGTGGTCAGCGCTCTGGGTGGTGGCCTCTGATGGGCGTGAAGTGGTGTCTGGTTGTTTCAGTTTGCGGTACTGTGAGGACCACAATGTGGAGCACCTTCTCCAGTGCCCGTTCTTCACTGAGCTGTCCACATCTTTCGGCCCATCTTTTAACTGGGTTGCTTGTTTTCTTGTTGGCTTTGAAGAGTTCATTGTGTATTTTGGGTAACAGTCCTTTATCAGAGATGTCTTTTTCAAATATTTTCTCCTAGTCCGTGGTCTGCCTTCTCCTGCCAGTGTCTTTCACAGAGCAGAAGTTTTAAATTTTTTAAAATTTTATTGTGTTTTAGAAGTTTTTGATATTAATGTAGTCCAGATTGTCAATTATTTTTTTCATGGATTGTGTCTTTTGTGTAGCATCTCTGAAGTCATGGCCACACTCAACGCCATCTGTTTTCTGGGAGTGAGATGTGACTGTGCTTCTTGTGTTACTTTATTAAGGGTGTGTGTGGTTTAATGTGTGGAAACACTTTGCTGTGGAAATCAGAGCCCTGTTGAATTGGGATAGGTTAGTCATACTCCACATTCGCTTAATCCCTTCAGGAGGATTCCTCTTTATCCCAAAGCCAGTTCTCCTTAGAATTAAATTTTAAAATTCATGACAAGTCCACTCTAAAACTTCTGCCTACGAACTTTTATTTTAACGATAAAAGAAGTAGGAATTAACAGGCAGGAGGGATTGGTGGGTCTGTTGAGGCCCGCGTCTCATTAGCAGGAGTCTGTGTGCTCTGCTTTGTCTCCAGCCTTTGGGCCCCCACCCCTCAAAGTCAGCCCGCTGCTCGGGCGTCACTCTTGTGGGCAGAGCGCCCTGCCTTGCTCTAGGATGCTGTTTTGTTGGCATTCCTGTCTGGTGTTCTACCTCCTTGGAAATCCAGTCACACGGCTATAATCCGTGTTTTGTTTAAAAAGAAAAAAATAGCTTAATGTTAAGTTTTAATAAGTTTGAGATGTGAGGCATTCAAAATTGGTACTTGGATGTGGGTAACACCGAACTGTTACTAAAACAGTTTTAACACAGTAGAAAACAATCTCTGAGCTGCTCTTAGGCTGTTGGCCTTTATTGTCACGAATACACACTACTTTGTATTAAAATCTAACAGTAAGGCTTATAAAGCAAATTACTCACTGCAGTCATTCAACAAGGAGAGACAAGTTTTGGTGAGTTTCATGTTTGTTTATTTTAAAGATTTTATTTATTTTTATTTGAGAGTGAGGGAGGGAGAGATACCGAGAGAGAGCATGAGTCGGGAGCAGAGGCAGAAGCAGGCTCCCCGCTGAGCAGGGAACTCAATGGGGAACTCGATCCCAGGACTCTGGGATCATGACCTAAGCCGAAGTCTGCTTCACTGACTGAGCCCCCAGGTGCCCCAAGTCTTATGTTTGTTTAAAAAAAAAACCCTGCTATGCACATAGTGAAAGACTCCTGGATGTCAAATGTTAGCTCCTAACTTCTTCCCACTCTCCCATAGAAGTACTATCACTTTTTTTGTATAGCTTTTCATGAGCAATATTTATGCATATACATAAGTGTATGTTTAAAATCATATATTTGCTTTCCTACTATAAACCTCTCTGCATCTTGAATTTTCCCTCCATAATATGTATATCGAATACTTCCCGTTTCGGTGCTGTGGCTGAAAAGAATTTCATTTTTAAGGCTGCATAATATTAAATGTCAGCATTTCATTGGGCCGCTTCTGATGGATATTGGGGTTGCTGAGCCTTTTTTTTTAAACCTCTGCTTGTCAAAATTTTATGCAGTAGCAGAGAGGAAAGGTCAGAGATGCTCCACTAAAGGCAGTTGACACAGCTTCTCAGTTGCTTTGAGCTGGACTGCAAAGGGCTTTAGCTAGCTTTAAATGAATGCCTTTAGTCATCTCTACACCCAGCCTGGGGCTTGAACTCACAACCCTGAGATCAAGAGTTGCACGCTCAGGCGCCTGGGTGGCTCAATCGTTAAGCGTCTGCCTTCGGCTCAGGTCATGATCCCAGAGTCCTGGGATCGAGTCCCACATCGGGCTCCCTGCTCGGAGGGAAGCCTGCTTCTCCCTCTCCCACTCCCCCTGCTTGTGTTCCTGCTCTTGCTGCCTCTGTCTCTGTCAAATAAATAAATAAAATCTTAAAAAAAAAAAAAAGAGTTGCACGCTCTACTGACTGAGCCAGCCAGGCTCCCCTAAATTAATATTAATGCCTTTAAAAACCTCAGGGAATTTTTGCAACATTTTCCTGTTAAAAATTTTAAGGGGGTGGGCGCCTGGGTGGCTCCAGTGGATTAAGGTCTTGATATCTGGGTCCTGGGATGGAGTCCGTGTCAGTCTGCTTCTCCCTTTGCCCCTCAGCCTTGCTCGTGCGCACGTGCTCTCTCTCTCTCTCTCTCATAAATAAATAAAATCTTTTAAAACAATTTTAAGAGGCTTATACATATTCTGTAGGTATTCCCCTCTCCCCACCCCAAAATCAGAGAACATTCCAGGTGTTTTTTAACCTACTTTTAAGAAGGAAGGACCAAGGTGTGGCAAACCTTAGTTTCAATGACACAAAAGTCCTTCTTTATGATGGTATGCAGGCTCCTTGAAGTTTGCTGTGATGGTGTTTGGGAAGAAAGTAAACTAGATAGTTGTAGTTATGTTCAGAAGATCCATGCTATGAGGCCTCCTCTTTGGGGGATGGCCGTATTGGGAAGAAGTGAGCTTTTAGCATAGAATGTGGGCTCTCCCAGCTTGCTTTTCCCAATTAGCACTCTTCCTGATATATGAAGAGCTTTCTTTTGCATGTTTCAGTGGGGTCTGTAGTATTTACTCATATGGATAATTGACTTTTTAGAAGCAGTCCACTGTTGACCTTTAGGTTATTTCTAGTCCATTTCTGTTACAGCACGCATGAGTCATTTCACAGGTCTGAGGATCAGTTTCTGGAAGTGGAGCTGCTGAATGCATGGGCTTAACACGTTTGTAATTTTGATAGGTCTAAACCGCCCCCCCCCAGAGAGGTCAGATTGCACATTTCAGCTCTGAGGCAGGGGATGAGACTTCTTTCACAGCAGGCTTGCCAGTGTGATAAAATGCTTAGAGCTGATGGGTGAAAAGTGGTATCTTAATGTGGTTTTGATTTGTATTCTTCTCATGGATAATATTAAATCACTTTTCATATGTTTACGAGCCTAAATGAAGACTTCTGAGAACTTCCTTACCAGTCCTGTTTACCACATCACCAGATGTACTGTAGTCAGAATCCTTGCTCTCCTGTGAAAATACAGCCTGGTATTTCAGATTCTGATGCATCTAGAGTTAGTCTCACCTCTGCCACTCGAGCCCCTGGACCTAGCGGAGCTTTGGTTTTGCTTTTGAGCTGTAGAATTGGGATAAGGATAAGCCAACGCTAACCTTTATCATCCGTTGTGTGATAAGCCCTTGACATGGGTTGGTGCCACCAAGTGGCACCTGTCCCTTGGCACAGCACCTCCTCGCTCAAATTTATCAGGAACCCCGAGAGAGTGGTCCGCGCACACCCTCCTGGCCGAGGCTGAACGGGCTCCGCCCCGCCTGCTCGGTCCGGCTCTCGCCTGCGGTCCTGCGCCGAGTTCAGTGGCCGCCAAGCGCCGTGTCGCAGTGCTGTCCAGAGTGCCTTTGGGCAGGAAGGCTGCGACGTGCCTTATGGAGGAGACGCACGAGGAGCAAGCTCTGTTGAGGCGTGAGTTACGGTGTTAATGAAACAGTACATACGGAATAAGAGGTCTCCGGACAGAAACACACATGAAACAAGGACGGAACCTGACCCTGTATTTCCCCTGAGAACCGTGACTTGGTCGTTTAATTCAGGGCTCAAGACTACGTTTATCTCCGCACTACCTCCAATAATGACAATCACAGTAGTTTACATTTGAGGAATTTAGTGAAGTTATACAGTCACGAAGAATAATTTGAATCCAGAATCCAGGTTTCTCTGAGTTTATATGTATATGTGCAATAATACATGTATTTTTTTAAGTAGGCTCCATACCCAAGGTGGGGCTTGAACTCAAGACCCTGAGACTGAGTCACACACTCTACTGACTGAGCCAGCCAGGCACTCTGAGTTGCTATTTTTTGCTACATTGTTGCTCTTATAGGTTATCATAAACTTGTGATATCATTTTTCTTCATTTTCCAAATATTGATATTTTATATAAAGAAAAGTTTTAGGATTTCAATGATCAGTGCCTTAGGAAAGCATTGATGAAATTGTGTTTTGGCTCAAATGCCTATATAGTATAGTTTAACTTTTTTTTTTTTTTAAAGATTTTATTTATTTATTTGACAGAGAGACACAGCGAGAGAGGGAACACAAGCAGGGGGGCGGAGAGGGAGAAGCAGGCTCCCCGCAGAGCAGGGAGCCCGATGTGGGACTTGATCCCAGGACCCTGGGATCATGACCTGAGCCGAAGGCAGACGCTTAACGACTGAGCCACCCAGGCACCCCGATTTTATCTTTTTTTTAATTTAAAGATTTTATTTATTTATTTGACAGAGAGACACAGCGAGAGAGGGAACACAAGCAGGCAGAGTGGGAGACGGAGAAGCAGACTTCCCACTGAGCAGGGAGCCCGATGCGGGGCTCGATCCCAGGCCCCTGGGATCATGACCTGAGCCGAAGGCAGACGCTCAACGACGGAGCCCCCCAGGCGCCCTAGTACAGTTTTACTTTTTGCTGTAAGAAGTTTTGTAATACTGAGCATATTGATAGCAGTCTTACGTGGGTGGTAAGAGTCCTCTGGTGAATTAGCAAGCAAGAAGTACTAGAACAGGTGAGAAAAGAACTGTCATGTGTACCCCTCCCCTTTTCTCTGTACACCTCTTTTTTCTACTTAATTATTGGAGGAGGAACAGACAGTTTAAGCTGGCTCTTGAGGAAGGATATTGAGAAAGGCATAGCAATGCAGTTTAACTGGCACAGGAAGATTTGTTTAGGGGAGAACTGGGAAAGCCCCATTAAGGAGTTCAGACTTCACCTTTTAGGTAAATAATAAAGATTTTTGAGTGAGGGCTTTATGATGTCTTACAAGGAATACTTGTCTGAGGAGGAGGGATTAGAGGCGAATGCCAGATTAAACAGGTAGGATTCCAGTGTGGCTGTTCAGATGTGAAAAAAGAGCCTGAATTTTAAATTGAAGAGTAGTCGAGAAAAGCTGGAAGAAGGGAGTTGCCAAAGCTGGTCAGTGAGTCTGTGCCTTGGGAGGTGAGGGTCAAGGCCTGAAGGGCAGCTGGAGGGATCAGGACAAAGCTGTCACCTCAGAGCAACAGGGAAGCCCGAAGGAGGGCAGCAAGGCTTTGGGGGCAGGAGGGTCCAGATTGAAGAGTCTAGCAGGTGATGTGATGAGGGAAAGCCTGAAATGCTCATCATTGGTAGCACTACAAGAAATCTGCAGGGACTGGCTCTCCGCTTCAGAGCTCATAATTTGATCGGTAAGTGAATGGGAACCAGGGAAAAGGGAGTAAGTAGCAAGGTGTGTTGACAGAGTCTCTGTCCGGGACTCAGGCGGCAGATCTGGGTCTCAGCCCTGTCACTAATTTTGTGACTTGAGGCAAATAGTTATTCTGTGTCCTACACCTTATGTTACTGTAAAGGGCCAGACAGTAAATAGTTTAAGCTTTTCTGGGGGCCAGATGGTCTCTGTCACTCCTACTCAGCTTGGTGGTTGTCGCAGACAAACAGCCCAAGACAATATGTAAATGAATGAGTGTGGGTGTTGCAATAAAACTTTATTTACAAAAACAGCTGCACTGGCCTGGGGGCCGTTATTTGCTAACCTCTATTTTAATTTTATTGACGTGTAGTTGACACAAAAGATTATAATAGTTTCAGGTGTACAGCATATTGATTCAGCATTTTTACACATTGTGGCGTGATTGCCACTATAAATCTAGCCACCCTCTGTCACCATACAGAGTTGTTACAGTGTTTTTGACTAATTCCCTATGCTGTATGTCACATCCCCTTATCTTAATTCAACTGGAAGCTTGTATCTTTTATTCCCTCCCTCTCTGCCCCCTGGCAACTGACAGCTTGCTCTTTCTATCTATAAGTCTGTTTCTGTCGGTTTGTTTCTTTTTCCTTTCTTTTTGTTTGTTTTTAGATTCCACATGGAAGTAAAATCATATGGTGTTTGTCTTTCTCTGACTTATTTCACTTAGCATAATATGCTGTAGATCCATCCATGTTGTTAGAAATGGCAAGATTTCATTCCTTTTTTATAGCGGAGTGATATTCCATTTGTGTGTGTGTGCGTGTGCGCATGGTACACACACATCACATCTTCTTTATGCATTCGTCAGTCACTGGACACGTGGGTTGCCTCCATGTCTTGGCCATTGTAAGTGATGCTGCCGTGAGCATACAGGTGCATGTGTCTTATCATATGTGTATTGTATTTATATAAACAAACTTATTTATTCATCATTATTCACTCTAAAGGGTAAAACTCAGGAACCACCCCAGGGAAGAGATGCATGGGCAAAGTATGGGGAGGGGTTCAGAACTTCCTTGCCCTCTCTGGACACGCCACCTCCTAACACGTGAATATGATCACCAACGTGGAGGCTCCCCAAACCCTATCATTTAGGAGGTTTTAGGGAGGTTCCATTACCGAGGCATGGTAGATTAAACCATTGGCCCATTTCCAGGGCTTTCCTTCCCGTGGGTCAGGGGAGGGGATGGTAGCAGGCTGAAAGCGCTGTAAGGCTTGGCTTTTCTGGTGACCAGCCCCCTCCCCAGCCACATCATTAGCATACAAAAGGCTGTAAATTCCAAGGGTTTTAGAAGCATCGTGACAGGAAACAGGGACAAAGACCAAATATTTTTTACTCTACCACACCCAGTATTTGATTTGTTATAAATATGTATGCACTTCAAATTAGACATTTTATCAAGATAGGTAAATGATTTCTTTAAGAACTTAAAAAAAAATGATAAAATCTCTGTATTTCTCTTTGTTTTTTCCCTCTTGCTTTTATGCCTAGAAAGGCATTTCCTTCCCTGAGTTCAGAGTCTTCTAGTTCCTTTATGGCTTCATTTAAAAGGAATAATTCTTTCATCTGTGTGGAATTTATTTTGCTATCTGCTGTGTAAATAAGGATTTAACTTTTTTTTTTTTCTCAAAATAGGTTACCAGTTATTTTAAATCCATTAAAAAAACTGTTCTTTTACTCTCTAGATTTTCATGCCAGTTACTGTATATTAAAATCACCCTACACGTTGGGGTCCTTGAGATTTTCCACTCTGTTCTCTTGAGTTCTTCTGTGTATTCTTGTCCCATTCCTGCAGTTTTGCTAACTGAAGTTTTATAATGCATTTAATAACAGGTACCACAAGTTACCTTTAATTAGACTTAAAAATATGTCTTCCCTTTCCTGTTCACTTTTTTTACTTGTGTGTTATTGAGCCAGTTTTTTATTTTCTTATTGTTTTTAATAGACTTTATTTTGTGGAGGCAGGGGCAGTTTTAGGTTCACAGCAGAGTTGAGGGGAAGGTGCAGAGATTTCCCATAGACTGCACCCCCTCCCCTCCCCCAGCCTCCCCCACCATCAGCACCCAGCAGACGGTGCATTTGCCACCACTGATCTGATGAACCCATGAACGCCTTGTCATCCCCCAGAGTCCACAGTCTACATCAGGGTCGCTGCTGGTGGTGCACGCTCTGTGGGTTTGCACGAATGTGTGAGGACACGTACCCACCGTGACAGGGTCACACAGAGTGGTCTCACTGCCTGAAACCCTCTGTGCCCCGCCTGCTCCTCCCCCACCCCCTAACCTCTGCCGACCACTGATCTTACTGCCTCCATAGTTTTGCCTTTTGCGGAATGCCATCTAGTTGGAATCACACAATATGTCGATTTTTCAGGCTGACTTCTTTCACTTAGTAATCTGCATTTATATTTCCTCCCATGTCTTTTCATGGCTTGAAGGCTCCTTTCTTTTTGGTGCTGAATAATATTCTGTTGTCTGAATGGACCACAGTTTATTTAGCAGTTCAGTAACTGAAGGACGTCTCGGTGGCTTCCAAGTTTGGAAAATTATGAATGAAGCTGCGTGCATGTTTTTGAGTGGCGATAAGTTTGTGACTTGTTGGGTAGGTACTGAGGAGTGCAGCTGCTGGACCGTAGGGTGAGAGTATGTTTAGTTTCGTAAGAAGCTGCCACGCTGCCCTCCGGAGTGGCGGCGCCGTGCTCCGGTCCCACGTGCGGTGTGCGGTGCGGGAGGGCTCCCGTGGACGCACATCCTCACCGGCACTTGGTGGTGGGAAATGTTCTGCATTTTGGCCGCTCTAACGCTCGTGTGAGGGTATCTCGTTGTAATTTGCAGTTCCCTGGTGACGTATGCTCTTGAGCATCTTTTCATACACTTATTCACCATCTGTATATCTTGATTCAGTGTGTAATGTCTTCGTTGAAATAAACGTGCCCTGTATCACACCAGCCTCGCTGAGACTGGGCGCCAGTTACCGCCGCCATCTTTCTTATTTGTGTTTGCACACGAAAGTGGGAAACAGGCTTGTTTTTGTATGAGAAATAGGAATTCGCCTTTTTGGTTTTACTCTGTCTTTGATGAGGTGTTCGTTCAAGTCTTTTGCCCATTTTTAAATTGGGTTTTCATTTTCTTATTGTTGACTTTTAGGAGTTCTTTGTATGTTGTGGACAGTAGTCCTTTATCAGGTATGTCTTTTGTGAATGTTTTCTTTCAGTCTGTGGACTTCCCTCTCATTCTCTTGAATTTTATCTCTGGTCTTGTATTCCACACTCCGGAGGGCCGAGCCGCTGTGCCAAAGTTGATGGCAGCTCGCGGGATCTCTGGAGACTGGGGGAAAGCAGCGGCCTGGATCTGGGTCTTCCGAGGCCTGTGTGACCTGAAACCACCACAGATTCTGTCCTCCACCCCGCTGAGAAATCACCCTACCAGCCTAGCGACTCGTTTAGGAAGAAATGATGTTTTCTAATGTCATGTGCTGTTCCAGAAATGATTTTATAATCATTTACTCAAGTCTTCTTTTTAATATAATTGGTTAAGGCAACATGTAAACTTTTTTCCTGAATATTTTTAATGTTTTTGTTCTTGTGAATGGCTTTTTTCCCCAATCTCTTTAACTGTAATAGAGCTATTTTTTCTATTTAGCCATTTTTTTAGGTCTAATGGTTCCTCATTTGATGCTTTTCCATTTTCTTGTTATATAGTCTCAATAATAATAATTGTAATTTCCTTTTGAGTAGTTTTAATTCATTTCTATTTCATGCCTTGTACTGATTAGAACTTACAGAATAATACAAGTAAATAATGTTAGAGGGCTGTCATGTGTTCTTTCTGACTTCAGTGGGCTATGCTGGCTAGAATGTCATTTATTTTGATAGGACTTTAAACATACTGATATACACCCTACTTTAGTACTAGTAGTTATAGTCAGAGAGAGATGTTTCATAGTATTACAGATAGTTTTTTTTTTTTTTTCTGCCCCAGGGATTGCTAAGTGAGCATTTAAAAATCATAGAAAGTATAGATCAGAAAAGATACTTAGAGTGAGGGTGAGGAAGGGGAGGGAACCATGAGATTTCATCCAACAGCTCTCAGGAGTCAGAGGTCAGTGTGGTCTGTTCATGAAATTCAGGCTGAGGAGGTGCTGGATAATTTCCACCAAATTGCAGAGCTGCTGATGCTGAGTGAGGCCCTGAAACCTGACCTGCATTCCCAGTATGGATGGTATCTTTATTCAGTTATTAGCTAAAGCATAATAAATTCTCAATTGTAAAACTCTTCCTTTTCTAGATTTTTTTTCTGGGTAAATTCCATCAAGGTTCAGTTCCTTCATGTTACAAAACGAGAAACTTAGTATTAGGGTAGCTCTACCCCTTGGGAACAAATAGGGTCCCGCCCCCTGGTGTTGGCCCTGTAGCCCTGAGCGCCCCCTTCCATTGGCTCAGGCACTGGTGGGACCTCCTGTCCACCAGCCGGGAAGATAAAACCTACATTCCCCTTGTCTTTGGGGCCCGCCAGACTCCCTGTTCCATGCTCCTTGGGAAAGAGTTGAATTTGGAACAGAGTTTATCCAGGAGGGAGGAGACGGCTTGCGGATCCATTTTGCTGATGTATTTCATCAGTCATGGGATGGCAGCTGAACAAGGTCTCCATATTTCCACACATTTGGTTAACTCAGTGTTTCTCTGGAGACACCAGGTTTGTCACAGGCATCCTAATCTCCGGATGGGGGCAGAGAAGGTTGATCTAGAGCAACGCTGAGGACAGCAACCTCTAGTTCCTCCAGTGCCGTGGTTGTATGTGAGCTACAGCGGCACTGAGGGGAGGCCTCGAGTTCCCCGTGCTGTGGGCTGTGTGTGCGATCCAGGGGAGCACGCGGTCCTCCCTTCCCTCCGTGCTGTGGGC